>NW_026441567.1:0-43218 GCF_025612915.1 Magallana angulata
CTAGTATGGTTTGTTTATTCCTTGCATCAATAGAAAACTGACAGGGAAGCCTCACTCGCCCACAAGCAAGAGCAAAAGGATCGGTCTGAGACACCACCTTTCTCTTACTTGGGTATCAAGATCTGCAACTTACTGCCAGCAAAGCCCTTTCAAAATACTCTTGCATTGTCTCCTGTATATTTTTAACAACAAATTTTTGTTCACTAGAGAGCTAATTAATTATATAAGTGAAACTTGTACAAATATGTCGATTAAAATAACTTGAGATAAAAAATTGTTTTCTTTCCGTAAATAATTTTCTAGTCAACGCCCAAGTTTCAGGAACAAGCTCTGAAAGATGTATATACAAAAAGTCCTGTATAACTGCCTACATGTTGATAAAAACTACTCTTTACTCAATAAATTACCAAAAATCTAGTCTTTTACTCTTTACTTAAAACAAAAGAAACAAATTATGATAAAATATTCATTAAAATAACCACTTTATATCACTCAAATATGTGTTTAGTTTATTATTTGATCTATGATTTTAAACTTATATAAGCCTTTGACAGGGAAGCCTCACTCGCCCACAAGCAAGAGCAAAAGGATCGGTCTGAGACGCCACCTTTCTCTTACTTGGGTATCAAGATCTGCAACTTACTGCCAACAGAGCTCCCTTTAAAAATAAATAACCTTGTATTTTCTTCAGTTCTATTACGCTATAAAGATGCATGCACTATTTACTTGAAATAAATTTAAACATATTTGTAAATAAATTGAGATAAAAAAAAAGTATGACTTGGTTACATGCCAAAAATTGAAAATCATAATGGCCAAAATTAATCTGTAATTGATCAACATAAAAAAATTAAACAATAAAAAAATACACAATGAATATTCTTTTATATAACAGTGTAACGGGATGAGCGGAGGCTACTCCAAACAACAACAAGACATCTTAAATTTAACAAAATTTAATAACAAAAAAAAATAAGAGAAAGAAAGAAAAGATAGAAATATAAACACTAAACCACACAAACACTCACACAACTTTCACTCAACAAGAAAAAATATGATGTTTATACAAATGACCAAAAATATATTAGAAGAGTGTCCGAATCTCCGGGGCTGTAGTCCTGGACCAACGACGGACAACCACAACTAGAGTAGTTTCGTCACCACAATCGTCATCATTACCACTATCGTCAACATCATCAACTACAACACCATAATCATAAAAGACATCATCGTCATCACCATAATCATCTACTTCATAATCATCACCGACGTCACCATGAACGACATCATCTACATCATCTTCATCGACATGACCATCATCATCGTCGTCGTCATCATCACCATAACATCATCGTCGTCATCAACATGAACATCGCATCGTCATCGACGTCACCATGAACGACATCATCTACACCATCATCATCGACATGACCATCATCATCATCGTAGTCATCGACATCACCATAACATCATCATCTTCTCAACATCAACAATATGACACTACAATAAGTGTACAAGTGACACCATAACACCATAATAAAAACAATATTGTATAATACATCATATAAGTATCTCACTGATAGTATCAAACTATGATAATGTATAAATAGTATTATATTAAAGGCAACATCTCAAAATATTGTAAGTATATGGTAACTAAGTTATTTGTTTACAGTAAACAATATGGCGTCTGAGACTTCCGGTGACGCACTTCCGCCCAAGTAGTTAAGTGGGAAAAGTGACAATAAATTGTAAAATAAAATAACGCATAGAAAATAGCCCTTTAAATCACCGTTTCTTTATACAGCAATAGCAAAAACTGTACTATAGAAAAAGACGAATTCCATTTAAACACTCTCGCTAAAGTCACACATCAGTGAACACACAGGTAACTCTACAGTGAACAATGGTCAAGGTGACTTTATAGGACGACTGCGTAATACTAATAAAAAGGCAAAAATTTACAAATAAACTACACCAAACTAAATAAATACTTACCACACGGTCAGCTATCCGTGTCCGCGTCAAATGCTGAACTTGTGAAACTAAAACATGCCACACAGGCTTCTAACACGATACCCCCTTAACACACTAAGCACGTCTTTATTGCTGGACAGCTCGGCCGGGTATAACTTAGCGCCTATTGTTAGGGTCGGCCAAGCACGTTGCAAAGAATTATGGGAAAAATAAAATCGGGTGTGTTCGATATGAACAGTGATTATCACACACCTCCCCCCTTAAAAAATTGTCCTGCAATTTCAAATAAACAATCACTGAATTTTGAAAATTCTCACGTATTTACAATAAAACCTATACACATACCTGTACTGTCTACTATACATCTCACTGACGACTCAGGTAATCCGCACCCACATTGTCGCTTCCTTTGATCGCAATGATCCTAAAGCGGTATGGCTGAAGCTGCAAAGCCCAACGCATCAGTCTGGAGTTCTCTGTCTTTGCTTTGTTAAGGTAGGTCAGGGGTTGGTGATCAGTTTCAAGTAGAAACTCGCGTCCATAAAGGTACTGGTGGAACTTCTGTATTCCCCACACTACCGCCAAACACTCCTTCTCGATAACAGCGTATGCCTTTTCTCTTGGTTGAAGTTTCCTACTGGCGTACGCTACGGGTAGTTTCTCGTCATCCTCCATCTGTAACAGCACAGCACCTATCCCATCATCTGCAGCGTCCGTGCGTAAAATGAAGGTTTCATTAAATTCTGGCAACTTCAATATTGGCCTTTCTGATAACGTGTGTTTCAATGTATCAAAAGCTCGTTGCTGACTTTCAGTCCAAATAACTTTATTTGGTTGGCCCTTCTTCGTAAGATCAGAAAGTGGAATGGCTATCGCAGAGAAATTCGGAATAAACTTTCTGTAGAATCCTGCTAAGCCTAGGAAGGCACGAACCTGTTTCTTGGTTTGTGGTATTGGCGCATTTCTGACTGCATCAATCTTGTCCTGTTCTGGTTCTAGACACTTGTTGCCCACCATATGTCCCAAACAGTCAATCTTGTCAAATCCGATGAAACATTTTGTCGGTCTGGCCGCAAGTCCCGCATCTCTGAGTCGTTCGAACACAGTCTTCAGTATGTGTAGATGTTCTTCAAAGGTATTTGTAAAAACAATGACATCATCGATAAAGTTTTCTACGCCGTTCATACCTTGAAGTAGTTTTCTCATCATACGACTAAATGTTGCCGGCGCGTTTACAAGACCAAACGGCATTGTCCTGAATTGGTACAATCCGGATGGTGTGGAAAAGGCTGTAAGCGGCTTACTCTCGTCAGCCATCGGTACTTGCCAGTATCCTTTGCTTAAGTCTATCTTTGACACAAACTTATTTCCGGTCATTTTGGACTGGGCATTGGTTCTGCATCAAATACCGTAGCACAGTTCAGTCGTCTATAATCAATGCAAAATCGATTCGTTCCATCTTTCTTCCGAGCTATGACAACTGGAGCTGAATAAGGGGAAGATGATGGCTCAATCACATTCAACTGTAGCTTTTTCTGAACTTCTTCTGTAATTGTTTTCTCTGTACTGAACGGAATTGGATATGGTTTCACACGCACAGGTTCAGACGATGTCACAACAATCTTATGTTCCACTAAGTTCGTCATTCCAGGTATATCCGTAAATACATCTGAGAACGAATCACACAGTGATTTAGCAGTTTCCAACTGATCTGGTGTTAGTCTGTCTGCAAACTTTATGTCCTTTGCTGTTTCGGTTTGAGTAACAGGTGGCATAAGAATAGAGTCCTGTTGTTCATCATCATCTAGGTCACTAAAGTCTATGAGTGAAATTGCACATGTTGACAAAACACCACAGTTCAATGTATCTCGTTCAACATACTTCTTAAGAAGATTTGCGTGGAAAGTTTTCAGCTTGCCTCCCATATCGATTTTGTAGTCCATCTGTCCTAACGGTACTGCAGGTACTTTTTCTTTTGGAATAGTCCGCTGACACACGTCACATGATCTGCAAAACCGTCTAATGTCTGACTGAATTCCTGGCCAGTAAAATTCGGACACTACTCTGTCGGTTGTTTTCTTTGATCCCAGATGACCACCCATCAAAGTTTCATGTGCTATCTTCATAACGATAGTTCTGTATTTCCGGGGAACGATTAACTGTCGGAAAAGTTTTCCACTGGACACTTTGGGACTGCAAAATTCTCTAAACAGCATTTGCTTCCGTTCACACATTTTTGAAAATCCGCCGTCACTGAAATGTTTAAGCTGTCCACTCTCAGCTAAGCTCCATAACTTTTTCAGTGTCTCGTCGTTTCGTTGTTCTTGTAAGATATCCTCCGGCGATACATCCCGTATTGCTTCCGGTACTTTCAATGGTTTGTATGGAGACTGTTTCTTTTTCAGTTGCGCACGCGTTTCAACAGCTGCTATGTTTTCAACGGAATGAATCCAGGCTGGATTTGGTTCATGTGGTTTCCTTACTCCACGAATATTACCAAGAATAAGATCGTACGAAGGCGAATCAAAGCACCAAGCATCAACACTTCCGGTAAAGTAAGGAGTATCGACATCAATTCTAGCCACATCTGAATCAATAATACGACCGTCTGCTAACTTGCATCGTTGAGATGTCCCTGTTAGTTGATCATCGTTTACCAGTTCTCTACGAATAACGGCACCACTACAACCTGTGTCTCTTAGCACAGTCACTAGTTTATTGCCAACACATCCCTTCACAACTGGCATTTCCGTTTCACAGAAAGCAACCGAATCACCAACACACGGTAAGTTTCCATGTTTCTCGACGACACTCGCGGCTCCTTGGCGACCTCTACCGCGTCCTGGATATCCATGGTTCCCATTATTGTACGACCCACGTTGAAAATCACTAGGGTAAGTATGTTTCGGTGTTGTTTCTTGTTTCTCGCTCGAATTAAACGGCCTGTTATTCGGACTTTTGCGGAAGTTGCAGTTAAAGGCTTTATGTCCTTGTCGTCCGCACTCATAACACTTCACTGCATTTCCAGATTGGTTTTGTTGCACGGAATCTTTGTACGGCGGTTGTCTATCGGACTGCTGTCGTCTGTCAAAGAGCGGTATTTGCGTAAGTGAAGAAGATGTCACTGTTCTGGCCTCAGCAAACTGGTCCGCGTATCGCGCCATGTCTTGGATCGAAGTAGGAATCCTCTCCTTTAGGAATAAGGCAAGTTCTTTCGAGCAACACAATAAATACTGTTCACGTAAGAACAAGTCCTTCAGATCATCGAATGTCTTGTTAGTCTTAGACAGCTGAATCCACCGCTCAAGGTAACTGTCCAGTCTGGTAGAAAATTGCATAAAAGTTTCACTTCCGTCTGGTTTTGAAAATCGGAACTTCTTGCGGAAACCGTCCTCCGTCATGTCAAATCGTTTCAACAGGGCGTTCTTCAACTCGTTGAAATCAAGTGCTGTTTCGGGTGAGAGTCTTGCGAACACATCCAGTGCCTTTCCTTTGAGTAATGCGCTAAGATGAGTCCCCCACGTGTCTTTATTCCATTTCTGCGTTGTTGCGTATATCTCAAATCTTTGAATGTACGCGTCAATGTTGTCTTTCGAATCCTCAAACGGAGGAAGTTTTGGTCCTTTTATCACTTGAGAAGTTTCTTTCTCCTCTTTAGTCACAACACTCGGCTTCATGTGAGATCTCTCGAGTTGCAGTTTGTGATCAAGTTCCAGTTCTTCTAGTTTTTGCTGATGTCTCTTTTCTTCTATCAATCGGGCGTGCTCTCGCTCATCATGTTCTCTTGCGGCGCGCTCTTTCTCCATCTGTAGTTTGAAGTCGCGGTCTCTCTCCTCCTGTCTCTCGACTCTATGTTTCTCACGTTCGTCCCGCATTCTGGCCTGTTCGTCCTTCACGAATTGTTGAAGGTCTTCATCCTTCATCCCCATCTTGGTCCCCACTTCAAGTAGCTCCAGCATCTCCTTGACAGTAGACATGGTGCATTGACTGACAGACCAACTTACCTCAAAATTATCTCATAAAGGGACTAACTTCTCAACTTTTAACAAAACAATCTGCCTAACGTAATGTACTCACCAAGGGAAAAGGAAACAACGACCTACACTTGCTCTTACATGTACTACAAAAAAGATCAAAAAATGCAAAATAAAATAAACCTTGGCAACTGTTCACTTATAAAGATATCTTGTAGTATCTGGAGGAGTCAACTCATCCAACCGCTGCCACCAATTGTAACGGGATGAGCGGAGGCTACTCCAAACAACAACAAGACATCTTAAATTTAACAAAATTTAATAACAAAAAAAATAAGAGAAAGAAAGAAAAGATAGAAATATAAACACTAAACCACACAAACACTCACACAACTTTCACTCAACAAGAAAAAATATGATGTTTATACAAATGACCAAAAATATATTAGAAGAGTGTCCGAATCTCCGGGGCTGTAGTCCTGGACCAACGACGGACAACCACAACTAGAGTAGTTTGGTCACCACAATCATCATCATCACCACTATCGTCAACATCATCAACTACAACACCATAATCATAAAAGACATCATCGTCATCACCATAATCATCTACTTCATAATCATCACCGACGTCACCATGAGCGACATCATCTACATCATCTTCATCGACATGACCATCAACATCGTCGTCGTCATCATCACCATAACATCATCGTCGTCATCAACATGAACATCGCATCGTCATCGACTTCACCATGAACGACATCATCTACACCATCATCATCGACATGACCATCATCGTCATCGTAGTCATCGACATCACCATAACATCATCATCTTCTCAACATCAACAATATGACACTACAATAAGTGTACAAGTGACACCATAACACCATAATAAAAACAATATTGTATAATACATCATATAAGTATCTCACTGATAGTATCAAACTATGATAATGTATAAATAGTATTATATTAAACAGGTTGGGACCAATCGCCCAAATGGGATAGAATATCCCAAACGGGTTATTATGACCCAAACGAGCTATATATAGATATCCCGCACGGGCTACATAACGCGGTTTTTTTTTCTGCAAGAAAAAGAAGACTTGTTTCCGCAAGATGTCGAGTACATTGGTAAGGAAATTGAGTCATTATCTGTAGATTGAGTTAAATTCTACGTATTTTTCATCCCTATTCACTTCATAAACTTATTTACTAAAACATGAGTCAGTCCTTTTGCACGGTGACCTTAACTGTTTTTCTTTAAACTTACCTTTATTTTCTAATATCAACAAAAGTTGAAGTAATTTTCTTCGACACTAACACATGGAAGACATATTGAAACAATAACTTCTCGCGAGATCAAATTATCCAATCAGAAAATGGCTATGATCTTTGGTGTGGTTGAAATTTAGAGCTTATTGTATGGAGCACCAGAAGGACTAAAATAATATATTAATTTATAAGGAAAATGAAATGCGCCAATAACATTAGATTTCGTTCTATATTATAAATTATGACGTTAATATATTAAATTTGCATTGAAATTTTTTAACAGAGAAAAAATGGCAGAAGCGGAAAAGTTTCTAATCTAACTCTTGGGAAGAACAGGAGACAGGTTCCATCCCAAGTTGGATCAAGGAGCGTTAGCCAATCATTTTTTAAGAGAAAAAAAACTCTTCTAGAGAAAGTAAGAATATGTTTTATTAATTGTTTTCAATTAGATTAAATAAATAAAGTTTATATTTACAAATATACAATTTTGATTATATAATATGATGGTATTATGATGTAACATAATGTGATGTTTCATTATATATATATATATATATATACAATATTTACAAATAAATAAAGTTTATATTTAGTATTATTTACATATCACACTGTTTTTTTAAAATATCATACAATATATACAGATAAAAATACTACATTTGTGAAACATTTACATATTCTAATTGCAAGTTTTACAGGTGTATTTACAATTATGTGATAAGGAAAATAACATTCCAAGTAATTGTCAGCATAAAAATTGCAATATATACATATAAAAATTTAATCATTTCGGCCCTCCGATTTTAAAACATCATGATAAAATTTAAGAATATCTGCTTTGGTCTTCGATTTAACTTTCCTCCACTCGGCATTGATTTTCTCATTGTTTATATCCTCAAGTTCACCTTCAATTATCTTAATAATTTCGGGTTTTGTTTTATTAACAATGGATTCTGCTTTTGTCCTTTCGTCTGTGAGAACAAAAATCGGAGGAAATTTTTTTCTGTCACTGAGGCTGTGGTTGATAATAAAATTCATAAAGTCTTCGCGGTGTCGCAATGAGTTTACGTGAAACTCCGTCAATGAACGGTCCAAGGATTTCCCACTAAAAGACGTGTGACTCTTTTCTTTGAACGGCTCATTTATGTAGCCTGATTCTCTGATAGACTGTCTAAAACAATTGATTTCAAAATCAATATTGTACATGTAAGCGTATTCGGCATCAAGCTCACAAATGCATAGAGCAGCACTCAAGTTTCCTCTGACCTATACAAAAATATGAAAAGTTTTGTAAATAAATTGTTTAAAAATAAAAAATAAAACGATTGTAAAATTATTTCATTAAATTAAACATCGCAGAAAAAAGTTAAAGAAATGACATAGTAAAAGGTAACGGAAATCGGCTTTGCCACCCCCACCCCAAGAAAAAATGGCGGCACCCCCCCCCCTTTTCAAAAACACAATTCTCAATAATTTTGGTTCAACACACGCATTATTATGATTGGAAATGTATAATGATGTTAAGATATATATGCATTTGTATGAAAAATGTACATGCATGTATCTACTTTAGGCAAAAGAGATACACGAAGCCACAGGCGCAGACTGCGTCTTATACTTAAAGAGCCCTGGAGGGACAGAATATGTGTACAAGTCTGCAGGGGTGAATTTTGACTTGGTAATAAATTAATGAATACTTTATTTCATATATAAATATTTTATGTATGAACGTCATAAAAAAGAACTCAATTAATATTAAAAGAGTACTTTTATTCCCTATGTTATAAATTTCAGGGAAAGATCAATGTTCAAGATGGACCCCAACAAAAAGAAGACGTCCCATCTACAAGCTCAATGGACCCCAGGACATCCCTGTCGTTGTCACCCATAAGGAGCAGGACGCGCCATACAGAGACGCAGACATCGGAGTCCTCCTTCTCCACAGTTCAAGATTCTACACTGTGTAGATTCTGTGGAGAAGGGAGGAAAGATACCAAGGCTCTCTGGATTGGGTGTTCACATGTCTCGCAGCGTGGGCGGGTGAAGCAGACATGCGAGTACTGGGTGCATGCTTTGTGCGTTGGCATTACAGCCACAACCAAAGCACCTCTGAGCAGAATTGGATGGAAATGCCCTCACCATATCATGATTGCTAAAGATAATGCTAAAGATAAGAATAAAAAAAGTAAATGAGTTATTGGGTTTTTTTTTATTTCAAAATGGCTGAAGTTACCTTTTCTAGTTTGTCAATGCACCTACAAACATTTCTCCACTTCTCCTCATCAGGCACTCCATTTTGGATCCACATCTTCGTTTTCCTGTTTTTGGCCTCTAATATAAAATCACCCCCTCACCCTTGGCATCACTGCCAGAAACTCTGTAGGACTCATGTTCCTCAATAAACCCACGTACTTTACTTGGGCACTGAATTCGAACAAATGAGTCCCTCATATATGTCTCCATGTAAAATGGCATGTTAAGGCCAAAGAATAATGGTGAAAACTTTGTTTTAGACGCATTAATTGCTGTGGAATTGTTGCGCCTGACCCCTGCTCTAAATACATGGAGGGCAAGGCAGTATGAAAATACTACCTCAGCCATAAACTTATAATTGGGGTTTTTAACCCCAACATACCATTCATAGAAGCCACTGACAGAAGGCGAGGATGTACTCGGATCCCTCACATATACCAACAAAAGCTCTGCAGCCATTGACTGCAGAAATATCTGAAAAATTTGCCAGCTTTTGTGGTGGTCTGCAAAATAAATGTCATAAGATAAAAGTTGGGACAAAACTTTTTTAATATTCGTTTTTATAAAATAAAACTATTTTATTTTTACCTGTTGCGCTCATAAATGAGGCTTGTGCTTTTGGGCTATTGAAGCCTAAAAGTTTTGCAAGATCTATAAGGATCACATCCCATAGCAGGCGAAATATGGCTTTCGTCATATTGATCTCATAATGACCAAGTCCTGAAATTAATATTGTGCATTTTTATATGGCATAACGCTGTATTTATTTCTTATTGATTACTAGAAAAAATACAAAATTTCCTTGTTTTATAAAATAATTCAAAGAACTATGTACCAGGTAACATGACAATGTCGTTGTACTTTCTACACTTCTCTATGTCGATGTTTAGTGCATGGTCGTAATTCTTTATGTGCTCCTTGAAATCTGGTTCATCCATGAACTCCATGCCACAATCCGGACAGGTAAACATGTTCTCTACAAAAATATATTACGATGTCAATTTTGATTTCGTGTGATTTTTATGTTTACACTTTTAATAAATTAATGTATTTTAATTTGCGACAAACCGATGATTCTTGATGCAAGAGTATAGGGCAGGCCATCACACCCAACCATCGTCCATTTCCTCGCCTCACCCACCTTCGCCTTCTCTCGAATGTGATCAAGAACCTAAGAGCGTATAAATTTAAAATAAATATTAACAACTGCATGTAGTGGTTGACAAATAGATTGATTAATTAACGATTCATGACTTACAAACCTTCTCAACTGCCTCGTAAGAACAGGGGTTTTCGAAACATGGTTCTCCCATGATGACAGTTGGATTTGGTCCATCGTTAGATTTAATGAAAGAATACCTAAAAAATTTAATGATCAAATCATTGCAAATTAACAAAAATGCAATTTTATCGAATTTTAATTTTGTATAAAAAAAATCCGTTTATTTAATAATAAAATAATATGTACCTTTCCTCTGCTGTAATATAAGTTATATTTAGCAAATTCTTATCAATGTTGTCCAGTCCGTTGTCATCCTGATGGCTAACAATTTTCTCTAATTTGTCTCTAATGAATTCATTTCTAAACAGACAAAAAATTATAAAAATATTTATTCAGCATATAATTTATCATTTAATTTTAATTTGATAATAAATGCAATGTGAGTTATAATTTTACTTATATAGAACACAATGTACCTATAGTGCCGAAACGTTTCGAAGTGTATCATATCAAGATCTTTCATTTTACTAATTGTATCTCGTTTGCCATCACTAGTGTGATTCATCCACTGTCGTGGAGATAGTTCCGGAATATGTTGAATATTGCTCTCAATGTCCGGGATAATATGTACCATGGTGGTAACGACACTGGCCTTCCCTTTGTAATTCACCTCCACCTTCCATTTCTTCTCTAAAACCTATGGTTGCAACACAAAAAAATATGAAAATTACCTTATTTGGACAGGAATATTTTTTTTTCAATTATAAATTATATGATACTGTTTTAAAATACATGTAAATATACGTATACGACTATATGCAAACTCAAATAACTTGTATTTTTAAGAGAGAGAGAGAGAGAGAGAGAGAGAGAGAGATTATTTTAATCCAATTATTTGCCCCCAAATCCTTAACGTTTACCGTACATATAGAATTATATGTGAATATAAGCTTATTGCAACTAAAGTTTATGTTTATTATCACCTGATTATTGTCAAAAAATGTTACAACATCAGCGTTTTGGGGGCATTCTATGGCGTCTTTGCTCTGCTCTGAAATCCAGTTCTGAACGGTTGTGTAGGATCCCGATGGACTGCCCTTACACCCTATCCTCAAAGCGGATTTGCTACCAGTTATGTAGTATCTAGATAACATAAATAGAGATAATGATTTATTAGAATAAATAATTAATTATGCAAACATCACATACACAGTACTAATGTGTACATTGAATAAAGTAGGCGTAATTTGACTGCAATTATAGTCATTACGTGAATACTTGTGTGTGTGTGTGTGTGGCTGTATTTTAAACATACCCAAGCAGATTTTGAGAGAAAGACATTGGTGAAACAAAGGAATTGTTTCTACACCCGTAGATAGACTCTACAGTCTTTGCTAGTCTAATTTCCTCACAAGCAACGTTGCAGATCCCTTTGATGAAATTAACTATAACATGGTTTCTTTCTTGCAACCAGTCTGAAACGACACACAATTATAATAATAACTAGATTCGATCTCGTTGCGAGCAACGAGTGGGTCTTCCGTTCAATAATTTATTTTCACATGATTTAAAGTTTTTTTAAATTTTCAAAAAATTAAAAATTCATCCAATCATTTCGAGAAAGATGTCATTAGACGCAGAATTCTAAGCGCAACTTAGATATTATGTTTAAAAATTAGTCTGATGTCATTTAAACACGATTTAATTAAATTTAAATTTATTTAAAAATTTAAAAATCATCCAATCATTTCAAGAAAGATGTCATTAGACGCAGAATTCTATGCGCAACTTAGATATTATGTTTAAAAATTAGTCTGAGGTAATTTAAACACGATTTAATTAAATTTAAAATTGTCAAAAAATTTAAAAACCATCCAATCAATTCAACAAAGATGTCATAAGACGCAGAATTGTAAGCGCAACTTCGTAATTATGTTTCAAAACTAGTCTGAGGTCATTTTAACGCAATTTAAATAAAATTAAAATTTTTGAAATTTTTTAAATTCATCCAATCAATTCGAGAAGGATGTCGTCAGACGCAGAATTTTAAGCACAACTTAGATATCATATTTTAAAATTAGTCTGAGGTCATTTTAACGCGATTTAAATGAGTTTAGATTTTTTTGAAAATTTAAAATTCATTCGATCAATTCAAAAAAGATGTCATCAGACGCAGAATTAGAAGCGTAACTTAAATATTTTGTTTCTAAATTAGTCTCAGCTCATTTTAACATGATTTAATTAAATTTAAAATTTTCAAAAAATTGAAAATTCATCTAATTAATTCGAGAAAGATGTCATTAGACGCAGAATTCTAAGCGCAACTTAGATATTATGTTTAAAAATTAGTCTGAGGTAATCTAAACACGATTTAATTAAATTTAAAATTTTCAAAAAATTTAAAAATCATCCAATCAATTCGAGAAGGATGTCATTAGACGCAAAATTGTAAGCGCAAATTAGTAATCATGTTTCAAAACTAGTCTGAGGTCATTTTAACGCAATTTAAATAAAATTAAAATTTTTGAAATTTTTTAAATTCATCCAATCAATTCGAGAAGGATGTCGTCAGACGCAGAATTTTAAGCACAACTTAGATATCATGTTTTAAAATTAGTCTGAGGTCATTTTTACGCGATTTAAATGAGTTTAAATTTTTTTGAAAATTTAAAATTCATTCGATCAATTCAAAAAAGATGTCATCAGACGCAGAATTAGAAGCGTAACTTAAATATTTTGTTTCTAAATTAGTCTCAGCTCATTTTAACATGATTTAATTAAATTTAAAATTTTCAAAAAATTGAAAATTCATCTAATTAATTCGAGAAAGATGTCATTAGACGCAGAATTCTAAGCGCAACTTAAATATTATGTTTAAAAATTAGTCTGAGGTAATTTAAACACGATTTAATTAAATTTAAAATTTTCAAAAAATTTAAAAATCATCCAATCAATTCGAGAAGGATGTCATTAGACGCAAAATTGTAAGCGCAACTTAGTAATCATGTTTCAAAACTAGTCTGAGGTCATTTTAACGCGATTTAAATAAAATTAAAATTTTTGAAATTTTTTAAATTCATCCAATCAATTCGAAAAGGATGTCGTCAGACGCAGAATTTTAAGCACAACTTAGATATCATGTTTTAAAATTAGTCTGAGGTCATTTTAACGCGATTTAAATGAGTTTAAATTTTTTTAAAAATTTAAAATTCATTCGATCAATTCAAAAAAGATGTCATCAGACGCAGAATTAGAAGCGTAACTTAAATATTTTGTTTTTAAATTAGTCTCAGCTCATTTTAACATGATTTAATTAAATTTAAAATTTTCAAAACATTGAAAATTCATCTAATTAATTCGAGAAAGATGTCATTAGACGCAGAATTCTAAGCGCAACTTAGATATTATGTTTAAAAATTAGTCTGAGGTAATTTAAACACGATTTAATTAAATTTAAAATTTTCAAAAAATTTAAAAATCATCCAATCAATTCAACAAAGATGTCATTAGACGCAGAATTGTAAGCGCAAATTAGTAATCATGTTTCAAAACTAGTCTGAGATCATTTTAACGCGATTTAAATAAAATTAAAAATTTGGAAAATTTTTAAATTCACCCAACCAATTCGAGAAGGATGTCATTAGACGCAGAATTCTAAGCACAACTTAGATATCATGTTTTAAAATTAGTCTGAGGTCATTTTAGCGCGATTTAAATGAGTTTAAAATTTTTAAAAAATTTAAAATTCATTCGATCAATTCGAAAAAGATGTCATCAGACGCAGAATTGTAAGCGCAACCTGGATATCATGTTTTAAAATTAGTCTGAGATCATTTTAACACGATTTAATTAAATTTTAAATTTTTAAAAAAATTAAATTTCATCTTATTTATTCGAGAAAGACTTCATTGGACACAAAATTGTAAGCGCAACTTAGATATTATGTTTTAAAATAAGTCTGAGGTCATTTTATTACGATTTAATTAAATTTAAAATTTTCAAAAAAATTAAATTTCATCCCATCATTTTGAAAACGATTTTATTAGACGCAGAATTAAAGTGCAACTTAGATAATATGTTTTAAAATTAGTCTGAGGTCATTATTACACATCCATTGAGTTTTAAAATTTAACTTCCGTACTCGGAATTCCCGGACAATGATTTTCCTCGTGAGGCTAGATGTTCATGTCATCTATCATTTATGAAAATATCAGCTTCTTATCTTTGCTTGTTTTTGAAGAAATGCGTGGACAAGGAGAATTCGTAAAAAACGTGTCCTATATTTTGACCCCAGCTAGCTTCCGTACTCGGAATTTCCGGACAATGATTTTCCTCGTGAGGCTAGATGTTCATGTTATCTATCATTCCTGAACATTTCAGCTTCCTATCTTTGCTCGTTTTTGAGGAAATGTATGGACAAGGAGTATTCGTCAAAAATGTGTCCTATATTTTGACCCCAGCTAGCTTCCGTACTCGGAATTTCCGGACAATGATTTTCCTCGTGAGGCTAGATGTTCATGTTATCTATCATTCCTGAAAATTTCAGCTTTCTATCTTTGCTCGTTTTTGAGAAAATGTGTGGACAAGAACTTTTTAAATAATGACAAAATGGCGGATAAGTCCGAACCGGAAGTGATTTTTACAAAATAAAAAAAAGCGTATCAAGTTTATATAATAATAGATCGATGCTGAAAATTTGACTAAAATCGGACCACCCATCTCCGAGAAATCTTCTGCACAAAAATTGTAAAGAAAAGAAAAAGAAAAAAAACTAGAGCAAAGCTCGTTGCAAAGCAACGAGTGGGTTTTCCGCTAATGTCGAAAGCAACGCTAGAAGTACGTCTAAGAAGCAGAGTTATTAATCTAGTAACAAAGAAACGTAAGTACAAAAAGATAAAAAAAAAATCGAATGATTCTTGGTACAACTTAACATGATCCGAATGTTTTTAAGTACGACTTAACCAAAAACCCTTAACCATTTCAAGAACGACTTAACAAAAAAAACAATGTGTTTAAGTCCGACTTAACAAATTTGACTTCATTTTAAGTACAAGTTTACTTTACCTTGAACTAAAATCTTTTTTCTTAACCCAGAATGCAAAATTAAAATTTATGTAAAAAATCAATTTTGTTTAAAACATAATTCTGAGCAATTTTTCCTCTTCACTGCTTTTCAAAAGGTTGACCTTTCGTACTGTGTGCTTGTTGCGTCATTAATTGTCAGAAACTTATCGATGTAAAGTTTACTTTACTGTACTTCTGTGAATATTTTCTATGTAAAAGTACTATGAACCAGACAACATTGAAATGGTGAACATTTCAAAGGGCCCCGCTTATGTTATTTCAGAGAATTCTGCTTTGACCTTGACCTATAACTTGAAATTTTTCCAGCTGGCATAGAACTTTTAATTCAATTTCATTCCCCCTAACATACATGCATTTTTGTTCAATCTGACCAAGATTAAGAATATTTGAAAAAATAATCTACTATCTAAAACTAATTTTAAAAAGATCTGCTATGACCTTCACATTGGCAGACTTGGTTCAAGGTCACTGCACGCCATTAACCAATAAACTCTGTAAAGGTAAAATATTAGCCAAATAGGGGCTAAAAGGAGAGTATATCTATGCTCTTAAAATATAGATTTTTGTGTGATCTGATATGACCTTGACTCTTCATCTACAAATATCATTCGAGGTCATTTTGGATGGACAGACGGACAAACTGATCACTAGAAGGCGCCCACACAAACTTGCTTTCTATCTAATTTGAAATAGTATCCATGCTATCTGCCCATTGTGAATAGTCATCAAAACCATTCATCAGCAGAATTTGATTTCCCTCCTTTTTAAACTCGGAACACCTCTGACCTAATCAGATCACCGCATTAAATACAAAGTTTGATAACTCTAATTTGTTTATCATCAAGAAATTCTGCATCGCTGACAAATAAAGTTTTCTTCGGTACAATAATATACCAATTAACTAACTATCTGGACAATAGCAAGTTTATTGCCCCACCCCACAGCAACTATTTCCCTTGGCTTTGCCTCATGAAATAGTTGCTGTCTTGGGGGACAATAAACTTGCTATTGTCCTCATACCCAGTAGATACTAAATAGGCATATAATATCCCATCCACCTCCATTTCATGTTATATAACCTCAAGTTTGTAACCTTCAATTTCACTGTGTAAAGGCAACACAACAGTCAAAGCCGCAAGTTTCACAATTTATTACTGCTTCTCATGTACTTAAAATTAGGGGCCTTAATATTGCTTAGGCCTAAAAAAAAAAGTTAGGCCTTACCAATTCCAACAAGAGACATCCCATTAACTATTGATAAACATTAAAATTCATTTCATGAATCTACGCAACACTGGTAAATCTTCAAGTACAGTCACTATCAATTTTACAAAAATATTGACGGTTCTTTATCCGAAACTATTCCTTGTACATGTACCTTTAACTGCAATTAGTACACTAACATTTTATGAAAAGACGGTTTGTCTTAGAATAAGAAAGCTAATGCAATTCTGAGAAAAAGAATACCACATATTGCAAATTCCATTGAGGTTTAATAAAAATATGGCCATTTAAGTGAACCCCCCATTTCCAATTTCCATTAGTAAACACAGATTTACAGGGTTCTCCATAGTAAAACATCTTTACCTGACCTTTTAGAGGTCAATTGTTGTTCAACCACCTTTGAAAAAAAACCTTATTCAATACAACATAATGCCTACATGATATAATCATGATAAAAGCTTCACATCACTTAGAAATACCCTTACATGTATACCCCCCCCCCCCCCCATCTTTTGATTTTCATAAAAAGTCATGGTTAAAAATGTTTTACCTAATTTTATGAAACTTATGGCAATTTCCTTGAGTCATTTCTCACACATATTTGAAAACAATCATCAATGATTCTAAAATTTGATCCTAATTATTTGTTTATTTTATGATTTACACCATTTTAATTAACAAATAGACAGCTGTCCTGCTTGTGATTTCTTGTTTTTATGAAAAAAAGTAAGCTAACAATCATATTTAGTGAATATCTAATCTATTTTGATTTCTAGTCTCCTTCTAACCATGCTCAAACAGTAAGATACAACCTACAAGTTAGACATCTGCCTTAAATTAAAATAAAATTCAAACACCCAGGTAGCTGGAGACAGAGTTGATTTCCATGAAAAATGTTCAAAATTTGACATGTTTTTCTCCTTTTTTTATGCATATATACCTTAGAAAGATAGAAATAGGTTGTTTCTTGTTCATTTCAAAAGTAATTATCATAGCAGATGTTATTTCAAAGTCAAATGTACATTTACATATCCTACATGTAATCTTAATGCAGACAATTGGATGGGGTGGGGGGGGGGTGGGTGGGTGGGGGTTCAATTATGTAAACACATCTAAATACCTTTATAAAATAAAAAATAAAGGAAAAATAATTGCATACTTTTATTGAAAAACAAATTTTCACAACAATTATGAATTTCTTTAAATAGCCTTAATTTTGTTTTTCATAATTTCTTATCAAACACAAACCACAACATGGGATGATGCTTTCATAAAGTTCCATTATTGTTCATGCATTATCCGATTTAATTTGAATTACCGGTAAAAAGTCTGTAGAACACAAGGAATATGCATGTGGATAGAGGTGACAGGTTAATCTCAAGAGCTGACCCACAAGAATCAACAGGTAAAAGCAATGTGGTGCCATGTCGGAACAAGAGTCCGTTTTGAGCTGAAATAAAAAAAAAATAATTAGCTGTGTTTACATACATGTACTAGTAATAGCTGTGTTTACATTAACATATGCATATTATTTCTGGAAAAAATACACTGACCATGCAGTGTAATAAGTATTACATATCCCAATACATGACATAACATTTAGGCAGTACAAGATCAAAAATTTGCATATCAAGTCATAATATAATATTAAAAAAAATTCTTAGGTATAGACACTTATTAGATTGAGAGAGAGTTTGAGAGAGAGAGAGAGAGCTAGAGTTTATTTCTTGTAGTGCAACAGTCAAACATTTCAATTCGAAAATTACAAAGGAATATTACCCATCTGAACAGCGTCAAAGTACATGTATTTCCTTCTGGTATACCATGTTTTATCAATTCTACCGGGGTTTTTTTTTGCAAATAAATTTGGCGAGGGTTTTGGTTTCTTTTCTTTTAAATTACATTTTTTAAAAACAATACTATGTGTAATAAGCATAAAACATGTATGAGTAAACTTAATGAAGAATTTTTAATAGATTATTTTTCACAGAATGTGTTACATTACATGTATGTCAATTTATCTTTATAAAAGTAGCGTATATTTCGTGCGTCATAAATTGGAAGTTTTAGTAATTTAAATATCATTTACTTGCATGGTAGATATATATGTCTAACCCAAATTTTTTTCATAAAGCTACAGCTGTATGTACCACATAATCATATGTTTTGTCACAAGTATACATTTTTAAAAAATACCCAAATTCCAACAGTTGAAAGTAACTCGATGAATTTTTCATTCTCTGATAAGTTCATTGTGTTTTGTGCGTGCATATATTATAAGTCTGCTGCAACAGCAGCCAATCAGCAGTAAGCTGAATCCACTAATAAGAAAGTGTGTGGTTTAGGAGCGGGTAAAATTGTTTATGCATAATGTAGCTGACACTGACTTGAATAGATCTGATATATATGTACAAGATGGGAGAAATAATGACAGAACAGACTGGGATTCGAACCTTGCCCTCTGAATCTCTAGTCAAGTGCTCTACCGACTGAGCTACATGTATCTGGCACCGGTATTCAAACCAGTCTGACTGTCACATCCCCCCTTAAATGATCTTCACCCTCAAAGATCACCCCTGCCTCTTCCCCTGGCAGGAGTTAACCTGTCAGTTCCAGGGGTTGGTTACAACACCAATATTGTATAGGGATGGAACGATCCACCGATGCACCGGTGCATCACGGTATTTATTTTGACGATATTTGGATTGTTACATTTACCATTAATACATTACGATACCTATGCGGACTTTTTTTTATTTTCCAAAAATATCTGAGCTTCATATATCGGCTATTTTTAGTCTGCGCGCCTAATATGAAAGTACAAAGATGGTGGAAAACCTCGTAAAGTTGTCAAACCTGTTAGGAAGCTAAATCTGGAGTGTGGACAACTTTTGGAATACTTGTTAATGAAAAAGTAGTGTATATGAGACTTAAGTAATTTGTAAATTGTGCAACGCTCATTTTAAATATATCAAAATATCTTTGGACATGCGGTAATACATCGACAGATTGAATAAATTTTGAACCCTTATTCATGTTTTCATTTAGTTGCAATGTATCGTGATATGTATCGTATCGCATCTCATGTATAGTGATATGTACCGAATCGGCTAAGTACAGAAATGTCCAAGCCTTAATATTGTAACAGGATGGGAGAAATAATGAAGGACCAAACCAGGAATTAAACCTGGGCCCCCTGAATCTCTAGTCAGGTGCTCTACCAACTGAACACTGGTATTTAAACCGGTCTGACCGTCACATATATAAAAAGTTATTTTAAACTGTAACAATGGTGTTCAATAAAAAATAACACTTGCAACCTTCAGTTTTTGTCTGTAATTAATCAATATTGGCGTGCGATCAGTTATCATTGAGTACCATTTTTCATCAGTGCATTGTTACGTCATTTTATCAACACATAAAATTATATATGAAAATATGATGTAACATTGCACCAGCGAGAAATGGTCCTCGACAAGAACTGCTGGCATGCCAGTACTGCCAGTAGTCAGATTAAAAAAAGAGAATATAAATGAAAAATTACATTTTAAACATTAACAAGGACAATTCAAGTACACATCAAAACTGCTAAACAAGAAAAATTATGTGAACTGGAAGAGTGGTACGCATAGTTCTAACTTGTAAACTACATGTACAAGTACATGTACCGGGTACCCGTTGGTCTGCTAAACCTCTCTAATGATACATTGATCGGCATCATAAAAAAGACTTTTTAGTCATGTTTTAACTCTGAATTCTGAAGTATACAATTTTATTTACTTGATGTTACATGTATGTCTACAGGGTATTTATGTCTACATTTGGAGTCTTCCGCACAAGAATATGATCATATGTTTCTAATTAGACCCTGCTTTGAATTTTGAGTTGAAAATTCACAATCTGATTTTTTTTTAAATAGATAAATTCGGTCATCCTTTCCAGTTACCAATGAACCTCGAGTTAGTCTAAACATCTAGTAAACAATGTAAAAATTACACGTTAGTAAACAAACACCCACACCATAACAAAACATCTAACTCTGTAATTCTTATAAAATTCTTAACCCAGCAGATGTTAAATCATCAAGATATATTTGTAAATTCATACGCGATGAACATATCTTAAGAAAATCTATGTACAGTACCAACTACATGTATATTTGTATACTGTATGTATGACTTTCGCCACATGTGGATTTTGTCAATAAATTGAATTGTAATTTACACAAAATTCTGGTAAAAAGGAGAAAAAAACAAGTGAAAGGTACAACATTTGGGATTCAATTCTGTTAAAAGGATTTATATTGTCTGGACTAGAAAAATAACATACATCAGTGACAGTGTGCACGTACTTACATGTACATCTATAGACTAAATGTTAACCAGTTAACATGCTGACATTTTAACCACTATAGACAAGAAACTTTAAAAGGAATAAAAAGCCTCACCTTCTTCAGTAACATCCACATAGATCACACACTTTAATGTCCATCTATTCCCCTTTATTACTCGTAGCTTATCAACGGCTGATCAATGGAAACATAAACATCCGTCGACATGGTCGACAGAAGTGTGGCTGTCAGAATTTCCTCGTAAACGATTCACACGAGAATATATCCCTCCTTATACAAATATGTAGTATTGTTCCCTGTGCATGTTCATATGTTTCACAGTAACTTGAAAATGCATGTGTACACCGAAAAATGCAAAACTTATCTTCTGCATTACGCTCTCTCTTTTCTACAATGCCGTTCGTTATACTGTTTACATTCGCGGGTCCGCGACAAACATTGCAAACATTTGTTCTGCGTGGCCGATTAGAACGTGTTAAATAAGTAGTTGAATTCATAAATGATATAGCCTAGATGAAAAAAAAAATGAAATTGAATCACAACAATTTATCTAAGACGCAACACAATGTAATGCAGTAAATGCCTGGGCCTTAAAACGGCATTTGTTCGCTTGTGTGTCTATGTAGACAAATTAACTCGTTCATGTACGATTCACACATATTTGTTTTATGAAATTTGAAAAAAATAGGGCACAGAACTTTTTAAATTTGACACCAAATGACCTTATTTAATATATTAACAATAACTGAATAATTTTTTTTTCATAAAATGATAACGATTTTTGCTATCAGAAAAATACGTGTATGAGCTGCTGACCCCTAATTATAGGGGCCAGCCCTTATTTCTTAATTTTAAATGAAAGCTCTCGTTATTCTTAACAACTTTTGTTCTATATGTATTAACAAATTATTTTTAGTTTAAAGGTTATTATACAAAAAGCAACAAAATTTCAGACCCCCCAAAACCTTAAACTTTACCGGCAAATAGCTTAAAAACTAAAAAACATTTTGCCAAAATTTTCATGCCAGCAAAACTATAAAATGTTACCAACAATTCTGCTAAATTTCATGCTACTATCTTTTATAGTTCCCGAGATCAACTCTGGACAAAAGACCCCCCAATTTTCAATTAAAGGGCAATAACTCATTACCTGAAGTGAATTTTAAAAATTTGAAAAAACGACTCTAGATATTAACATTGTCTACATACCCTGAAAGTTTCATAACAATCAGACAACAAATGTACGAGAAATGGCCTACACAAAATTTGCGGATAAAAAAAAAAATAATAAGAAGAAACAGTAGAATAACAGAAGGGTTTTCCGTTGAAAAACGGAAAACCCTAAAAAGTGAAAAAGAAACATTACAATAATAGAAGGGTCTTCCGCTGAAGACGGAAGACCCTAACTAGATTCGATCTCGTTGCGAGCAACGAGTGGGTCTTCCGTCCGATTTTTGAATAGATTAGATTAAACTTATCAATTCAAAGATAAAATCGTAGATTTAAGCGAAAAAAATGAAAAAAAAATTTGCGGCACTCGAGGCTTGAACCCGGGTCGCCTGGGCCATGTCCACGACTATATCGACTGAGTTACTCGGACTCCGCTTCAGAACTTTGACGCCTAATTTCTCGAGAATGCCTTGATCGATTTTAAAACTAATTACATATTCTTAATCAGTAAAAGGGTCACTATAAGGTGTTAAAATTTCAAAGAAAAATATTAAAAAATAAAAAAGTCGAAAAATTCAAATTTTCAAATTTCCTTCCGGTGACGACCAGAAGTAACGGCGGACATTCTCTTGACCGAGGTGCACCAGAAAAACGGTAGATCTATCATCTCTGAAAATTTCAGCCTTTTATCTTTACTCGTTTTTGAAAAACCCGTCCGACAAAATTGACTTTTTAAAATCGTAAACGGACGATAACTTCCGACCGGAAGTGTATTTTCAAAAATGGATAAAAAACGATAAACTTCAGATAACATCGCGTTAATCTTGAAAATTTGATTGAAATCGGTTGAGCCATCTCTGAGAAATCGTCTGCACAAAATCGGTAAGAAAAAAAAAGAATAATAATAATAACTAGACACGATCTCGTTGCGAGCAACGAGGAGGTCTTCCGTCTGATTTTTAGAAGGAAATAAGACATCATCGATATGGAAAAAGGAGTGAAGTAATACTGCTTTATTGTATCGTTTTTATAAGTTCTCTTACATTGCTTTTTTAAATATTTGCATTTCTTCCAATTAAGATAGAAAAGATTAAACTTGTTTACCTCTAGTCCCTAAAAACGCTAATTGGGTAACGCAAGAGAAAATCATTATATTGTTAGGATATATAAACGTATTATACCTAATTTAGCTTTAACAACCTTTCACAAAATGACTCATTAAAGGGCTACAGATAAAATATTTTATAGTCCTTTGGTCCCCTAATTTAAGGGTCCAGCCCCTTTTTCTTGATATCAAATGAAAGGACATTTAATGCTAAACAAATTTGGTCAACAAGTGTTTAGAAATTCCTTACCGTTCTGGAGATATATGAGAAAGAAGGTTTTAGGAACCGATCCCTTATCTCCTTAAAGGGGCCGTTTGGCGAAATTTTGAAGGTTTGCATATTGTTAAGAACATCATTTTGAACAACTTATCTTCTGTACTGCATTTTTAATTTTTTTTTCTTTCTGTGATATGAGTGATCAAAATGTTGGACTTTTGGTCCCTAAAAACCCTCATATTTGATTCTAAAAGATTTCAAAAAATATCTCTCAGTAAAGGGCTTCAGATAAAAGACATTAGAGCCCTTTGGTTCCCTAATATGATAGACCAGCCTCTTTTTCTTGATATCAAATGAGATATAAACTTTTGTTATATTACATGTCTTAACAAAATATTCAATCTAAAACTGTGTATCAATGTTTAAAACAAATAAAAAGAAAGACAAATAAGCCGGAAAAATATATGTACTGGTATATTGAACCTATGTAAACAAAAACCGGGCACGAGCCTTGTTTACATGACAAAGAATTGCAAGCCCTGTATCTTGATAATAACTCTACGAATGACTCTCAAATTTTATATGATCATTAGAAATACATTTCTATAGCATTGTAAATAATGAAAACATAAAAATAGAATTTGACCAAAATCGTGACCATGCCCCTTTAATCTCAATTTTTGGGTCCAAGCGAGCATCGACCCCTTTCAAGTCAGATCAAAATGAAAATAAAATTACAAATCCCCGATCTTTTGTCTTCTATAGCTGAGAGTTTGAACTCAATATCCAGGGACAAACCACCCTTCTAGAAATCGCTAAAACGTCAATTTCTTAATAAAGGAAATGATGATATCAATATAACCACTATCTATTAGGTCTAAATGTTTCATAAAAATCATTCGAGCCGTTTCTGAGATATCGCGTGCACAAAATATATAAGGAAACAAATGAACCTTTCTCTCTTGGTCGCTTGTTTGAGGAACCATTCCTTTTTTCTTGATACTGAATAAAGGGTTTATAATTCTAAACACAATTTGTTCATCAAGTCTTTAGAAATTCGTTCTTGAGAAATCTGGTATATATTTGGGCTCTTTTAGGTCTTAAATTGTAATCTCAATTGAATCTTTTTTAGCATAAGAAGTTCAAAAGTTTGTCAAACAATTCATTTTTATACATGATTTCATAAATAATCCGAAATACTGTTTTGAACCACATTTTTTAGTCGTAAATGTTAATTTTTTGTTATACAATACAGATGAGAAAATTATAACATATGTAAATATCATTTGCAAGATCTCGAGATGATGGTGGGCGTTAAATTTATCAATTTTAAAATTATATGCAGATGTTTGCAAATCGGATGTCGACAATTGTGAATTTAATTAGAATGCTTGGTAAACATTACTAGTACCTTCCTGAATTGGGCTTTTACTTGCAGTGGGTATTTACATTTAGAATGAATGCCCACAATATTTAAGACTTAATTGCTGTCAAAATCTTTATTTTTTGGCGCAAAAAGGAGTTGAAACACAGTTAATATTTATTTTCTGGAATTGATGTTCAGAATTAATGCATCGTGGTAGCTGTAGTATGTTGACATTTTTACCACTTCTGCCTTTAAAGATGTTGACACATATACATGGTCTAAAATAGTAGCTCCCTCTGTTGTTTTGAAATCAACAATCTGCTTACAACCTTTATTAATCATAAAATTCTGAATAGGGCCTGCAGACGTTGCATCTTCGTTGAAATCTCCAAGACAAACAAAGTATTTACATTGAGATCTGTAATACGCAATCACTTTTTCGAGTTTCGCTAAAAACTGAGGAACACCCACAGAGTTCGGGCGATAGACAACGATAACTGCTATATCTTCTGGCAAACATTTTACACAGATACCCTCTACATTCTTTACAGGAAGGAAACTGACAACTTTGTTTACTGTGGTTTGGTTAATGTAAACAGCTACTCCACCACCTTTTGAGGCACGTAATTTTGAAACTTGGGTATTGGTATCGTCATAAGAATCTTGCCTATTTGTTGGATAGAAATTGAAACCGTTGATATCAAACATATTGACATTTTGTCCAGATCTTAGCCAAGTCTCTGTTAGGCAGATAATATCTGCATCTTTGCATCGGCTTTCCTTTAAGAGATCTCCGAAATGTTTACCGAGACTTTGAATGTTGTGAAGATAAATTTTAATGCCAGTCTGAGATGTTTCAAAGTTTGGTAGTTTTAATTTCGGCATTCTCTGCAATGCTACGTTGACTTCTGGATCAGCGTATATCTTTTTTTGCAATACTTCTGGTTTGTTCGATTCAATGAATAATCCCTGCTTTGACGTTACTCTACTCAACGCAACATAACCCTGTCCTGGTGAAAAAGTTCGGTCTAAGTTAACTACCACCTTGTCAACTGTCATTCCTTGTACTTTGTGAGCTGTACAAGCCCAAGCCAATCGTAATGGAAACTGATGTCGAACAACATTTTTTGTTTTTTGCTCAGGAATATCCTCTTGGACTTTTTCAATAAGAACAAGGTTTCCATTTTTACTTCTCTGTCCAGTTTTCTTCCCAACATTTATATTTTCAAACAGTACTCCCACTGCAACAACAGTATTTTGTGCATGTCTTTGACCATAAACAAATTTTGCTACAGTGCCCATAACTCCATTTACAAGGCCATCATCTACATTGCTGTTTCTTGTGAGCATGACCTTTGCACCGAGACCCAACAATAAGGTGCTTGGAAGACTATCTGTTCTAGACCTACTGATAGGTTTGCTTCTGAGGATGAGTTCGCCAGTAGTTCTATCTTTTGTGAAGTCTTGAGCATTTATTTCAACAAGGTCTTCACATTTCCTCCTGAGCATTGACAAGTTATAGGCATTGACTTCATCATTTGTTGAGTAGACGTGGAGAACATCTTCAGGTCCCTGTCGTACACATTCATTTAGGATAACGTTGGTTGGTTCTTCCAATTGTTCTTTTAATTCTCTAGTTCGAAGTGTATTCAATGCATTTGCAAACGGGATGTCTTCACGTTGTCTCATAATTTCTTTTAACTCCACAAGTTTGAAAAGGTCTACCCAATAATCAAAAGGATAAAGAGCGTTGTCTTTATAAAGTCTTTCATCTTTGCGCTGCTTCACAGGTGGAAGTTGATAGAAATCGCCCACAGCTATCACTGACACTCCTCCAAATGGTTCCTTGCATTTCTTTATCTGTATTAATCTTTCATGAACATAGTATAATAGTTTTTTGTACACCATTGAAATTTCATCAATAACCAAAATTTGCAGATCTCCAAGTTGAACTCTCATTTCACTTAGACTCTGCTCTCTCAGTGGTTGATAAGGCAAAGACATATGTTTTGGCAGTGAAAATAAATGGTGAATTGTATTGCCTCCAATGTTAAATGCAGCCGTTCCTGTAAATGCTGCAAGAAGCACTGAAACACTGTCAGGAGTAGGCATTGTTTTTCCAAGTAAACGTGATGCCTCATAATGTATGGCTTTAATTAAATGACTTTTGCCTGTTCCCGCTCCACCAGTTATGAAAATGTGCATTAATTCAGGTTTTTGTCCGAAACTTTTCTTCAAACACCACTCACGCACCAAGTAAAATACTTTCATTTGAGTGTCGTTCAAATTTTGAAGAATATTTGTCATTTCTTCTTTTGACTGTGTATCCTGTTGTATGTTGTAGAGAATATCAAAATTAGTTTCTGGTTGCATGTCTGGCAATTCTTCAGCAACATCCAAATTCAGATCAGTTCTCTCTGCAGAACATTCGTGTCTCATTAATTCTGTCTCAGGACAGAGGTTAGCCCAAGCATCTTCTGGATCTCCAATGTTTTCAAAATTATCCTCTGCTTCTGCTATTGCATCTTCATTCTTCGCATACCATAGTCTGTTCATGTCAACAATTGACTTGACCGATTGTAACTTTTGCTTTCCTGAGATTCGAACATGTCCATTTTCGTAAAATGTCTCATACAATTCGAAACCTGGAGGTTTCAATTGATTAATACACCAGTGAGGCAAGAACAGCTGTAACAAAGACTGGTAATATTTCTCTGACATTTTATCTGGGTTAAACCTTGGGTATCTTATTATTGCTGGTTTTGTACGTGTTCTCTTTTGAATGAAACCTTTCGAATTTTGCAGTTCAAATACATTTTCATTGTGAGTCTTTGGAACCTGGGATTTAGCGAGTACTCTAAATTCTGAGCAAAATTCTGCCAGTCACATTTTTTGAAACAATGGTTCATTTGGCCGGCTTTCATATCTTTCAACAATATTTGTCATCCAGATATCTTCTTCATCGTTGTCTTCGTCAAGATTCCCTTCATTTACCTTGTTCTGCTTTTTTTTAAGTTGAGACAATGGTTTTGTCAGCCTAGTAGGATTGTCTCCTATTGGTACAAATACTACTTTCCTTGAACATTCTTTCATTTTCAAGTTACATACGCGATAGACAGCCTCCTGTGCGCTGACTTCTCTATGATTCAAATAAGCAGAACCAACTTTCTTCAGGGTTGTACGAGCACTTTCATTACCTTCTTCTGCCTCTATTTTGGTTTGTTTCAACACCATTCCCATTTCTCTCTCCGACTTTGATATGTAAGAGATAATGTAAACGATGCAACTAAACGGATCTAAGACAAACTGTATGTCCATATTGGCATCCCAGCATTTTAAAAGGCACGGATTGTACTGATTGATCCAAAGTTCACGTGGGTTTCTTTTAAGAACAACTGACCTCTTTTTTGCTAATTGTCTGTGTGCGTCTATGTACTGTTCTTGTGTCAAATCTATTCGTTTAAAAATATCTTCTGTATTTTCAGATTCGTTTGATCCATCTTGTACTTCACTCCAAACTCGCAATAATATTTCTTTAGCATTTGATTGCTCCTGTTTTAAATCCGTAGCTTCTGCATCATCTTGCAAGTTGTCTTCATCATTTGGAGAATTTATAAAGGTACATACAGATGGAGGTCTAGGAAAGTTAAATCTACAATCTGTCCCTCTTTTCCTGCAAGACTTTGAGTGTTTTCTGCTGTGTTGTTGTACAGCTAATATCACATCTCTTAGATCCAAATCTTCATTCTCAGAGGGCACTGCGCAGCTAACATATTTGTCAATAAATTCACAAACCGCGTCTTCTCCATCTTCATCGAGTTTCGGGGCATTTTCTACCCAATATAAACAATGCATGTGAGGTGACCCTCTTTGCTGAAATTCGACTCTTTGGAAAAAATCTGATATTTTCCCAATTGGCTCTGATGGTGAAAAAA
Source organism: Magallana angulata (assembly GCF_025612915.1). Classification (NCBI taxonomy): domain Eukaryota; kingdom Metazoa; phylum Mollusca; class Bivalvia; order Ostreida; family Ostreidae; genus Magallana; species Magallana angulata. Next base: position 29,161 of record NW_026441567.1, read on the forward strand.
TCACTTCTGTCTGAAAAACGTGAAATCTATGCTCAAACATTCTTGCAACGGTAACGGGATTGCTTCTTAGCACCTCATTTTTTTCAGACCAGTCCAAAACACACGGATCTCTTAAATCGTTGTGTTGTCTCAATATTGTTGCAACTGCATCATTCCATCTGTGTTCTGCAGCTGAAAACGAGCAAAACCAAGTTGGTATTCCTAACTGTCTTAGCATAGCAAATAGATCTTTTTGAGCAGCTGACCAATATGCTGGCGTTCCCCGTATCGGTTGCATGAATCGCAAAGCCTCATCATTTTTCATCAACTTTGAAAGTAATTCAGGGTTTTGTACCATATCTGCTGTCATATTGTGACCACTAAGAATGCCTTTGACCGATTTTCTGATTGATATTTGCGTTTTCTCTATTACTTGATTCAAATCAGACATATACTGACTGAAGAAAATATAACTGCTGTCTTTTGCAAATCTGTCATCTGAATTCATAAGGCGGTTGTTAAAATATCTTGACAGTGTTATTCTTGTGTCTCTCTTGTCATTCCACGAGAAGTGTCCACTAGGGAAATGGTATGGAAATGTCTTTGCCTCATTGCCTTGTGTTTGCAACATCCTTACTGGATTGTTTCCTTCTGCTGGAGCGATATTATAAATATCATCAAAGTAATGATCAAGAACTTCTTGTGCGACATCAACTGGTTGTAAACAGGTATCTGTTGCAATGTGTTCTTCATCATCTTTTGATAAGATATCAGCACTTTCGACCATTTCCTGACAACTGTCATCGGATTGTTTCCAGTTTGTGTCAATTGTTACATTTTCATACCATTCATTGTTCCGTTTCAAAAATTCTAATGCCTCTGATACGTGATTTGGGTTAACGAATTGATATTCGATGTAACCTTTGTAGTTCAATTTTCTCTTTAGTTTGACTTTCAGCAGCAGATCTTCTCCAGGTTTCAATGGTAAACTTGTAACTTTTCTTAGATCTGATGGTACACAAACAACTGGCCCATGAATGTTTTTTTGACTCCCGTGTGGTAAAGCCATAACTTTCATAAACGGAATGTGTATTCCAATCAGATGTCTCTAAAGGCTATTTAGTCGTTTTAATTCCTCTGGGATTTCTTCAAGCGCCATTTTGTTAACTGCTGCTTCTGCTGGAATGTTACCACTTAAGATTTTCCTGTGACATGTAAAACAAATCCATAACTTAGACTTGATGCAATTTTCTGGACATGTTTCTATGCATGTGTGGCAATGTTTATCCTGAATACATAATTCAGCAACATTTCTTGCTTGGTCATTTTTGGCATATGAGTGTCGATTACATCTCTGGACTTGATTATGAAACATGAGCCGATCACAACAGCAACACGAATAATCAATGCCTTGCATAGCCTTTTCTTTAAATGCTTTCACAATTCCTTTTTCATTTTTCAATTTAGAATGTTTGGCACTTCTCTGATTTTTTACACTCTCCTTTTTTAGTGCTTTAACTCTTGGATTGGAATCATATTGAATTCTGCTAGAAACTTTTGTTTTTGACCTATATATCTCATCTTTTTCGTATCTTTTAGCTGCAGTTTTAAGTTTTTTTTCTCTAAAGTTTTCATTTGTCCTGTATCTCTTTGAACTCTCAGAAATAACTTGCTCTCTGTATAGTTCATCTGACTTATACTTTTGCTTAATTTGGCTCTTAACATTTTCTCTGTGTTTAGCATCCGATTCATATTTTCGAATACTTCTCAATTTAGTGTCAGTTCTGTATTTTTCATCAGAAGCATATCTTTCCAAACTGTTTCTCTTAAAAGCTTCCTTATACTCCTCGTCTGCTGTATATCTATCAGTAATACTTTTATTGCTTCTGATTTTCGTTTTGTTTTGATACTCAATATCATTATGGTATCTTTGTTTGCTTAGCAGTTTCAAATTAGCTTGGAATTTTTCACTGTTTAAATATTTTTCAGAACACGATTTCAGTTTCTTGTCTCTATATTTTAAATCTTCCTGGTATCTTTTCCTTAAAGATTGTTTTCGTTTCTCCACATATCTAGTCTTGTTCTCCGTTTCTGGTAATGTTTGTCTGATTCCTCGTAAACGCATTCGACTTCGGTATCGCTTTTCATACTCATTTACAATTTCATCATTTTGCTTTTGTGTCATGTCTGACTCATGCCCATTTACTGAAAGGACGACATTGTAATGATTTTGCTGGTGGTGGTTTAAATAAATTGCACCAGTTTTGCTTTGCTCTGAAGGTTCTACATCACTGACTGAAAATCTGATCCAACGCCCTCCAGAGAATGTATATATATCAACATTCAGTAAGTGAGCTGTAGCAAATATTTCAACCTGAGTAGCCCACGTTCCCGTTTGTGACATGTTGGATGATTTAAGATGATTATCAATAGACTGTTCACCATTTGTGAATGGTTCAAATAACTCTTTGTTTTCAATGATATGCTGACAGACAGCACTGCGCATTACGTTGTAAAAATCCTCCGAATTTGTAAGGCAGAAAGAGACAGCTCTAAAAAAGCAGTTGCCATCACCTAAAATCTCTTTTTCCTGTCTTGGTGTTGTCATAGTTGATATAGAAAACTGTATTGCAGCAGAATCGCTAATGTAAGGTACATTCACCTTTTGACAAAGGTTTTTTTTTAAGCTGGTAGTCAGAGGGGTAAAACTGAACTGTATCTGATCTTGGGCGATAAAAATCAAATCATCTTTTCCATCATCAGTTTCAAAAGAACTTTCAACCGGCATATTTGTCTGTTCAAAATGTGTAACGACATCTCCTGTCTTATGCAAACTGCTGTCATTTCCTATGTAGTTCATTTTGCAGGAAACACCAGTCAAATTACATTCCACACTTTTTGAATATCCCATTGAAAGTGCTAGATTTTGAATATGTGAAAATACTTCTTCTACACTCTGAAGCAAAACTCTTGTGCTCTTTCCAAATATACTTAACATCCCTTCAGTAGACCTTGAGTGGGAGTCAAAAGAAAAGAAGCCATTTTGTAATTTTCCTATTAGCAAAGTATTTCCACCAAAGCAGACAAAAAAGCCGTCAGTGTCTGTAAGAGCAATCTGAATTGCTTCATCAAGTGGTAATGCATTAAATGCTGCATAGTTTATCCCATCATCAGCCATTATAACACTTGCAAGTGACTCGGTGGAGCACAAACCCTTTCTAGGGAGTCAGGGGACGGTGCCTTGTCCTGCTCACGGACAAACAGACTTCCCCGAGGAGATGGCAACCTCGGGGCAGGTGAATGCATTTTCACTCGAGGCGAGGCCTGCACCCTGGCCAGGGGTTTTTCCTCTTTAGGTGGAAACCCCATAGAACCAAACCCCGGAAGATTACCGGGAGAAGCTGTGATAGCTCCATCCTCTGTCCCGCAGGGGACAGAGGACTCTGACATTTTCTGCACTTCTGAGACATCTTGAGGAGCTTGTTTGGTTTGTCTCTGCTGTCTTTTCTTGTCTCTGTCTTTTTCTCGTTGCTTTCTAGCATTTACAGCCCTCTTTCTTTTAGGCATCTATAATTAAAAAAAAAAATTAATACATACTTCTAAATGTTATTGGAACATAAACCCTCACTTGTCATTTTGAAGAACACCAATTGATCACACATATGTAATAGATGATGAGGACGTCATGAACATTTGAAAGAATTAGACAGATAAAAGAAGATTTTTTTCCAGTGTTTTCCTTTTTGCATTGCGATACCGACATGCATTGAAGATCACATACCATGTCATGCATGACACAGTGCCGCCACGTATCCTTATTTAAATCTTTAATCCATCTCTCAATGCTGAATTGATGAACATTACCTATCACAAGAAATGGGGTACTCTATATGCAATACTTTAATACCCAAACAATTACTTAAATCAACAGCTGGTATTTCTTGAATAAATCATTAGAAATCAAATCCTAAGATATTGTACACCTCTGATATATTTCTAATTGATCTGCAAAAGAACAAATTCCCATCTTGAAAAGTGTAGGAGGACTTATCAGTTCAATAGCGGTACTCTCTATGCAATATCTTGACAAAAAATTAACCAATTTCAACAGCTAGTATTTTTTAAATAAATCATTAGAAATAAAAATTCTAGCAATAGGCACACCTCTGATATATGTCCATTCGCTAAAGTACAAATTCCTAACTTAACAAGAGGCCCAGGGGCCACATCGCTCACCTGAACAACAATTGCCTTAATTCTGATCAATTTAGCATTTCAGTATCAAAATATCTTGACAACTAAGTACATTAGATCTTGCTAAAAAAATTAAAAATCTGTCAATTTTTATCCACCTCTTTTTTTTGGGTAAATACCAAGCCCTTTTTGTTGTTGTACCTGTAAGAAGATTTTTACCCCCCCCCCCCCATTTCATGGCCCCACTTTTCTCTAGGGAATCATGGTTTCATCGAACTTAAATCTGCATAACCTGTGCTTTCACACCAAGTACTGAGTTTTGGACCGAAAACTTTCCCAGAATATTTTTAAAGATTTTCTCTGTATATTCCTATGTAAAAATTCAAACCGCCATCACGCCCCCCCCCCCCCTAGGGACTGTGATTTTGCAAACTTGAATTTACACTACCCGAGGATGTCTCTATAGAAGTTTAAGCTTTTCTGGCCAAATAGTCTTTAAAAAGAAGATTTTTAAAGATTTTTTCTATATATTCCTATGTAAAAATGCATCCCCCCTTGTGGCCTCACCGTACCCCTGGACTATCATTTAAACAAACTTGAATCTATACGGTCTAGGGATGCTTCCATTCAAATTTGGGCTTTCTTGGCCTAATAGTTTTGAGAAGATTTTTAAAGGTTTTCTCTATATATAAACATTTATCCCCCATTATGGCCCCGCCCTACCCACAGGGACCATGATTTGAACAAACTTGAATGTACATTATCTGAGGATGGTTACACGCCAATTTGAGCTTTCTTGGCTAAATAGTTTTAAAAAGATTTTCACCATATATTCCTGAATAAAAATTTATCCCCCAATTGTGGCCTCACCCTACCACCGGGGACCATGATTTGAACAAACTGGAATCTACACTATCTGAGGATGCTTCCACTCAAATTTGAGCTTTCCTGGCCTAATAGTTTTTGAGAAGAAGATTTTTAAAGATTTTCTCTATATATTCCTATGTAAAATTGATCCCCCCATTGTGGCCCCACCCTACCCCCGGGGACCATGATTTGAACAAACTGGAATCTACACTATCTGAGGATGGTTCCACTCAAATTTGAGCTTTCCTGGCCTAATAGTTTGTGAGAAGAAGATTTTTAAAGATTTTCTCTATATTCTCTATATATTCCTACGTAAAACTTGATCCCCCCATTGTGGCCCCACCCTACCCCTAGGGACTATGATTTGAACAAACTTGAATCTACACTACCTGTGGATGCTCCCATTTCAATTTGAGCTTTTCTGGCCTAATACTGTAGATTGGCAAATAATCACAATGGTTTTAATTTCACTATTTGCGATTCATCATTTCTCGCAAAATTAAACCCACCGTGATTACAACCATTAGTTTTTAATGCTTATGTTCTGATTAATTGATTTTCTATCAGCATGAAATTAAAATCATCGCGATTGGTACTAAATTAGAAATCATGAAATTTTAACACCGTGGAATTAAAACGACTTACAGTAGTTGTTGAGAAGAAGATTTTTAAAGATTTTCTCTATATATTCCTATGTAAAACTTTATCCCCCTATTGTGGCCCAACCCTACCCCCGGGGACCATGATTTGAACAAACTGGAATCTACACTATCTGAGGATGCTTCCACTCAAATTTGAGCTTTCCTGGCCTAATAGTTTGTGAGAAGATTTTTAAAGGTTTTCTCTATACATTGCTATTTAAAACTTGATCCCCCTCTGGGGCCTCTCCTTAACCCAAGGGACCATGATTTGAACAAACTTGAATCTACACTACCTGAGGATGCCTCCACACAAGTTTAAGCTTTTCAGGCAGAATAGTTTTTGAGAAGAAGATTTTTGAAAAATACCAACAAAGTTTCAATAATCCTCAATTATCTCCCCTTTAAAGAGGGCGTCGCCCTTCATTTGAACAAACTTGAATCCCCTTCACCTAGTGATGCTTTGTGCCAAATTTGGTTGAAATCTGCCTAGTGGTTCTTGAGAAGAAGATGAAAATGTGAAAAGTTTACAACGACGACAGTTCCCCACGATGTATCAATAATTTCCTCGGAAAAACACTGCATTTACATATCACATGAGTTCATTTATCGCTGAATCTCTCACAATTTGAGGGAATAGTTTATAAATAGAATTATTATATTTTCATGATAAATACTAAAATCTGATTGGTTTAGACGCAGTTGGTAATCCGTTCTATTACCCTCAGCGTTATCAACACACTTGGTAACAGGTAACACAACGAATTGTTACATGCACGTAAATTATGCGCGTAAGGTTCTCCGTAGAATTCACTTTATTTCTATATAAAAGCAGTAAAATAGACCATTCAGTAAAATAAAAAAAATAGTGCCTGTTTTGGAGGGTAACTATTGAAATTGACACCCCTCGAAAACCATTGTCAACCTCATACCTCCCGAAAAGGGACTATTTATATAATATAACCCTTTGGCACCTAATACAACTTACAAATAATATATTTGCATAAAAAATTAGATGACATTTAAAGTCACATCAAACATGCTTACTGATATCTATGTCACATGATATGCTTAGTATATACAAGGAGCATTATGGAAGGTAAAGAGAGTTCAAACGCGGTAAATATTATCACTTATTATGTGAAGGACCACTGGACTTTTGAATTCTTTTAGAAGTTAATTATGTGTGTAGTTAATTACATTTGCTGTCCTTTCAAATGTAGATTTTGACAAAATAGTTATACATTAACTAGCTAAACAGGAGCCACAATTAATAACATATTACAAAGCTTACCAAGACACAGCATTACTTTCATTAAGCCACATTTGTCATATTATATCAAAATAGTAGTTAATTAATGAAAACTTTATATAAGATAGACACCAAATCATGTAAACATGTATTATGATACATGATTACATGTTATGTTTATCATATGTATCAAGATGTAATTATAATCGGGACAATTATAAAGTATCCCAAACGAATGAGGCCATCATTGGGAGTAGGGATGACCCACATGGTCAAACTTTACAGACAGAAAGAGTTACAACTTGATTATTTCTATTTCTGAAGTTTCATGATGTTCCCCAGGGGTCCTTTATTATACATCAGGTGAACCAACATGACCCAAGGAACAAGAAGACATGTGGTTAGGGGTGTCGATCTTAACCGTTTTATAAGATATTTGGGCACTTCCTGTTTGAGGATGGTGAGGACCACCCCCAGGGCCAATGACCTACATACCATTTGTTGCCCCTTGACACCTGGAAGAAGAATACATATGGTTCAGAAGTGGGAATCTAAACCGTTTCCAAATTATTTGTGCACTTTCTGTTTGAGGAGGGTTAGGACCACCCCCGGGCCCATGGCCTACATACCATTTGATTCCCTTTAACACAAGGAACAAGGATATATATGCTTAGGGGAGAGGATATTGACAGTTTTCAAGATATTTGTGCACTTCCTGTTGAGAGGGGTCAGAACCAATCCCAGGGCCCATGACCTACAAATTATTTGATGGCCCTTAACACATGTAACAAGAATATATATGGTTTAGGGGTGGGGATCTTAACCGTTTCAAGATATTTGGGCACTTTCTGTTAGAGATGGGTCAGGACCACCCCTTGGGCCCATGACCTACATACCATTTGATGCCCCTTGACTCGAGGAACAATAATAAATACGGTTTAGGGGTGGGGATCTTAACCATTTTCAAGTTATTTGTGCACTTCCTGTTTGGGGGGGGGGGGTCAGGACCACCCCCAGGGCTCATGACCTACGTACCATTTGATGCCCCTTAAGACATGGAACAAGGATTTATATGGTTTAGGCATCAGGATTTTAACAGTTTCTGAGATATATGGTCATTTCCAATTTCAGAGGGGGGGGGGGGGGATGGGATGAGCCCAGGGGTAAGATCTAATAAACCCTTTATACTGCTTCTAACAGTCAATTTATGATTCTAAAAACTTTGTCCGTTTTCAAGTTAAAACCATTTACAATAAAGTCCAAGATTTTTCCAATAAGGTTCAACCCCAAATGAGAAAAATCAAACCAGCGTGCACATCTAGATATGCAGGTCTATCGTATTCTAGGGTTTTGTACAATTCTATTCAGCTATCTTTGAGAAATGCGACGAACAATTTCAGAGTGGGAAAGAAGCAAAAGGGGAAGAAACCGTACAAAATCAATTAGTCTCCAAACTTTATTTAGGAGACTTAAATATCATTCTGTATTATATGATACAATATTTATCAATATATTATTATGAAATAAAAGTGTATCCTATGATACTATATAATACTGTGTCATATGATATTTTATGATACAATATAGTAATGTATGACATTGAGTCATAATATTTCACCACATCAAGATATTGCTTTATATCGAATAATACAAATTGGATTTGTAAATTAATACTATATTGTATCACATGATGACATCATATGTCTATCTACTGGCTATGAGGGCGATACCAAGTTCATTGTCCCCTTTGAAAAGGAAAATGGTGAACAGCTGCTGTCTTAGGGGACAATAAACTTGCTATCGTCCTCATTGGCATAACCAGTAAATAGGTTGATAATGTTGTAAAATATGATACTTGTACAACAAAATATGATACAACATTGTATTTAATTCATTCTTTAACCAGGAGCAGGAGCTTTTCTCAACTTGAATTGTTCCAAAATCTTACAGCTGCATAATGTGATCTTTTGGTTAATACAATATCAATTTTTTTTCGTACAAACCAATTATCATAGAAAGTTAGACATTCGCCTATATAATATACACCAACAGAATCAGTCTATTTTAGTCACCCAAATGATTGGGTTTATACAACATGCTCCAAACACCTTAACCTAATCCAGCATTCAAATTCTATAGCTAAAATTTAGCATTCAAGCCTGTAGTTCATAAGTATCATAAAACAAATAGCAATCCAAGTATGATGAATTTTGGAGCAGTAGAAACTTTAATATGGTCATCAAAGGGCACCTGCTCCAAATCTTTAATCAGCTCAAGCAACTAAAATTTATGGACCAGTTCAGCTTTTCATAATAAGGTCAAGGGAAAAAAGCTGTATCTCACATATCCAATGCTCCCCCATTACTTTACAATGCTACATATAATAAATCGCAGAATATGCAATGAATCTACATAATAAATTGAAAAAGAGAATAACTTACAAAAAATAAGATAAAAAATTTATGCAAATATGCACATTATTCTATTCCTTGTCTGCCACAAAATTCTAAATTCCAAACATCCAAATTCCCAGAGAAAACAGAAAACGGAATTTTTTCTTCCTACTTTAGATATCTAGATAATATAGAAAACAGTAAAAAAAATTCCTAACTTAGATATTGTGTCCTAAATACCTATAGAATTTCAACAGATTCCTTGCAGTCAATATGGAAGACTTGCAAACTGTTCATCTACTAATTATTTGGACCAATTAGAGGTACTGTGAGCCAGTGCAAGAGTTAAAAGATGATACCTAGACACCCACCCCCTGTGAAGTTGACCAAATGAACTCCGTCAAAATCTTGACACACCGTCGTGTAAAATCAATCTTTGTTTGAAGTACAACTTCTTTAGTTTTTTGAGAGATACAGAACAAATATTATTCTTGAAGTTTTTTCTACCAGTGATCTTGAACTTGCCCACATGACCTTAGATCAAAATTAAGACTCATCTGGTGATAAAGTTCTGATAAGCAGCCTTTGTGTGAAGTAAGAAGCCCATGAGTTTTAATTTTCTCTTTATAAATCATCTTTTTAAGATTAAATTATAATTTAATTATGATTAAATCATAATTTAATTTTTACATAAAATTTATTGCACAAAAGTACCTAAAACAAACAATTTTCATAACATCATACCCCCTATAGACTCAACAAAACTTCTTCTAAGTGTTCACCCTGATAAGGACATCAAAACTTTATTCTACGTTTAATGTCAATTCAAAATATCAAACCTATGACAATGTATGAGGAAGGATGATAAAATAAAGAGAAACAACATTTTCAAACAAACAATTTCAATCCAGTGATTATTCAACTCAAGCTTAAAGTATAGTAGGCTCACCTCACCTAACCTCTTCATGCCTGCTTGCACATAAGGCCCGACATGTAGGCTACTCTTATGATAATCATCTTTCCCGACAATCCAATTGAGTATCTGATATAATTATATATACCGATAGTCTACAATGTGCTCTAAACATTTCAAATTTCTACTGATTACAGTATTTTAGTAGAATAAACTTGATGAGATTAAATTAAAGTAGATTTTTTTCCCCCTTGAACCCAGTTTCTTCATAACCTAAGCACAGCTTTTATCAAACATAGAATAATGGACAATAATTATGGAAGACCTAATTTAAAAAATGTGTAATGAAATAATATGAAATTTTGAAGATTTGTATCAAATATTTCTTCTCCACGAAGGCACAAAAAACACTGATTGAAATCAATATACCATGATGAAACGACTACACAAGGAATTAATGTTTTTTGAAAGTGTGTCATATTACTGGCATCTTTTTGCAATTGACATTACTACCCTTGAATAACAGATTTCAACAAGCATTCTGAGAGTATTGCATAAGCAATACATGTCCCCTACCGGTAACCCCTTTGATTGAGAATGGCAAAAGTTTGAGACCCTGTATATCAAATATCCCCTATCATAAATGTAGTAATTGTAAAGTATGAAATTATGAAAAATGATTATAATTAACAGCAAACAATCTCAAAAATCCATTAAAAAAGTACATATTTGAAGGAAAGCAAACACAGAAGTCTAGTCTATCATTCAACAGCCCAAACCCGATAGTAATAAAAATAATGATAAAACCCTGACGTTAAAGTTTACACAATACTTGACACCATTTTACAGAACTTTTTTGTTTGTTATTAGAAATGATAAATGTAATAAAACAAATAATGCACGATATTATTTATTATTTTACTGACCACATAATGTCCTCGTTCATTTAGTACACACCGAGCCCGATAACGAACCCGATCATTAAAAAATTTGGAGTGAAAAAAATTAAATTTCTGGAAATTGTGTTGACTATACGCTACAAAAGTATAAACTTGGTCTGCTGTTTGATATTTTGAAGCTGCTCCGCAAGTTTCACATCATTCGTCAAACGCATGAAGAAAAAAACAACGGAATACTGAAGTGGGACAGACAGACGGACGGACGGACAGACAGACAGACGGACTGACAGACGCAGAGGAAAGCTATAGTCCCCTCCGGTGAAACAGGTAGGGGACTAATAAACAAGAGGCCAATAAACTTTAACGGTCACCTGAGTATCATAGCCCTTACACAAACTTGTCAAGTCTCATACACATATGCATTTAATCAAGTTTCATTATGGAGTAAAAAAATTATAATATTGTAATGACGACCACCTTCTTTCCTGAAATCTTTCAAAAATGACTATGAAACCTATAATTTTAGCAAAAAACTTCTAAAGATCATAATAAAGTGCATGACAATTTTGAAAAGGTACAAGAAAATAGTTGAAAATAAATTTCCCACATTTGTTAACTTGTTTTAATTGTATATCTTTTCATAGATAAACTAAAACAAAGGTGGCTAGTAAACATGTTTTATTTAAAACAACCTCCCATCTTGCATCGGCAGGGGCAGACAGATTGTCTCCCTGTGCGCATTTAAACAAAACACTTATTAGAGAACAGCATAAAAAATTTTAAATGTAGACTCATACCTCTGATCCATTTTCCAATTTTCTGCATATAACACTATTTGGACACCATCTGATATTTATACCAAAATCATTCTATATGTACTGTTTATCAGTGATTTTGGTTAGCCAATTATTACTTTATTATTAATGAGTCTATTTGTTTATCTAAAGACTCCCAAAATTGTTTTTTTAAATAAATATAAATACTTGCATATGTTTTTTGATCATACAACTTCTTAATTACATTATATTTAATGATTATTAATTCCATTATGAACAAGCAAGGAGAGATAACTCCATGATGAAGAAGCTTTATACAGAGCTCTTTTTATATAGAGCTCTTCTTCATTAAAAGATCAATAAACAGACTAAAATTGTCCATAACCATCAATCCTCTTATACATAATTCTACAATGCTATAAGTGTGTCTTCATCTCAATCAACAACCAACAACAATCCAAAATGGGGGAGAATCAACCAAACCAGAAGAGCTCATGTTATGAACAAAACCCAGGATGGTTCGCACCTATTCTGTTTCGCACTGACATGATTCGCACCTCGATGTTTCATACCTTCCTCAGAGCGAAACATCTCACTGTATCAAGTTATTTTTCTCGTGTTATTATTGCTCTGAATTTATTAACAAAAAACATTGAAACGCTGTTTACATTTATACATGGGCCACTAGTATAATGTTTTTCCTTCGTTTTTGTTGTTTTTTATGAGGTTTTTAAAGGCATGGCGTTATCATATAGGTTCAGAACAAGAGGTATTAATTGTGTTGTGATAACAATTATAGCATGTCTTTCACTTAAGATTTACCTGTAGTTTTATGAAATATTGTACCCGTCAAAGCTGATGTTTATTACAAAGGTCAACCAAAAAGGCTTGTCATTATCTTTTTGTCCTTAAACTTTTTGAAAACCTGCTCTTATCCAGTCTAGACGAGCTCCCAAAACGGAGTCAACAGTATTTTTTTCGTATTGTGTTACAATTTAGTCACCAAACTCACAAATTGATAAGTACATAAACAAAAGAGCCCCGGTTACTAACAAAAACTTGCTGCTCTAGCAATGATTAAAAACGTCTCATTTGTATTGTAAAAATAGGATTGATTGTTTTAGAACTTAGAAAATCAAACAAATTGTCACTCTAGATACAGCAACTCTTTAAATTAAACAGATAATTATCATCAAAACAATTATAATCGCTTGCAGCGATCCCGAAGTTAGAAAACCTTGTTAAATACATAACTATTCAACGTTACATAATTAAATGATTAAGCCTGAAAATGAAGTAAATGAAACTTGACTTTAAAAAAAAAAGATAAATGATCATATCATACCATATAATTTATTTTTGAACAGTTACTGGCGTGCAACCAGTTCTCGCCAAGTACCATTTCTCGCCAGTACATTGTGACGTCATTTTACCAATATAATTTTATGTGTCGATAAAATGACGTCACAATGTACTGGCGAGAAATGGTACTCAGTGAGAACTGGTCGCATGCCAGTATAGTATTGAGTGATCGAAGATATAGGTGAAATTTCATTTTAAAAATTTATCTTACATAATTTACAAGTAAGCAGTTATGAACATGACACATACACGTTCAGAAATGTTTATGAAAGTTTAAAATTAATTTTTGTTGTGTTTTTGGCCAAGTTAAGAGATTCAGGGGTTGAAATATATTGGTAACCCGACGCCCGGGGCGATCAGTTTAAAACTCAGGCATGCTAATTTTTACCAACTGATAGTCCATCGGGCCAGCAAATCAGGGGATTCAGAACTGTATTACGATGATGTGAATGAAGTTTAAACATAATATGTATTATCTCTGAGAAGAATTTATTTCAAAATGAATTAAACAGCTGTAATTGTGTTCTACATGTATTTTTATTTTGCATCTTAAAATGGTTGGGCTAGCTGATTTGAGCTTTGGGCTAGTGATTTTTTACTTACTAGTAACCTCTGGGCTAGTGAGTTTTCCTGAAATATTTCAACCCCTGAGATTTATTTAGAACTAGGGGCATAACTCATAAGTTGTTTACATAAGGAACGCCATTTTACCGCAATGCATTATGGAGCCAAAGACTACGTTTTGGGAGTCCCGTGTAGACTGTTACTAAACTTTACGAAATTGC